>NC_136070.1:139876451-139921709 GCF_964261635.1 Lissotriton helveticus
GCATGCGACAGACCTGCCTTAGATAGTGACAGCAGGTAAGGAAGGATACCTTCAGGTTGTACTTCAAACGGATGCAAGTTTTGTCTGCTGCACCAATGGCAGAAACGGGTCCATTTCGCTGCATATGTTTTGTTTGTTGATACAGCTCTAGCTTGTGAGAGAATATGTCTGCATTCTTGCGAAATATCTAGATTTTGAAACTCCCGCTCGTGAGGTTCCATGCTGACAATTTTAGTGATTGCAGATTCGGATGCAGAATTTGCCCTTCTTTCATGGAGATGAGGTCTTGAAATGTCGGGAGCTGGATTTTTTCGCCCCTCGACAATAGAAGTAGGTCTGAAAACCACGCCTGTCTCGGCCAGGCTGGTGCTATCAATATGATCCGGCACGGTTCCAATCTCATCTTGCGCAGTATTCGCGGTATCAACGGGAAGGGAGGGAACGCGTATGCAAACCTTCCTGTCCAATCCATGAGGAATGCATTTCCCTTGGAGCCCTGTTGATGGTATCTGGACGCAAATTGAACGCACTTTGAGTTGTTTTGCGTTGCGAACAAATCTAATGTGGGAGTGCCCCACCTTTGAAACAAGAAGCGAATCTGAGTGTTGTGTAATTCCCACTCGTGCGTCGCCTTGGTAGTACGGCTCAGGGCGTCCGCCCGTGTGTTGAGGACTCCTTGAATATGCTGAACCTGAATTGAAATTCCGTTGGTTATGAGCCATTTCCAGATTCTTTGCGCCAATGTCGACAGCTGTTTGGATCTCGTTCCGCCCTGCTTTAGTAGGTAAAACATGGTCGTGGTGCTGTCCGTTTGGATAAGTACTGACGATTGGCGTATTCTGGGAAGAAATGCTTGAAGGCCTAGGAACACCGCTTTGAGCTCCAACATGTTTATGTGAAGCTGAGCTTCCCAGTCTGACCAAAGGCCCTGAATTTCCAGCTCCTGAAGATGCGCACCCCATCCTTTCAGCGAAGCGTCCGTTGTCATCACGAAGTCGTGATCTAGAGGAATAAAGCTCAAGCCTTGATCCAAGTTCTTTTGAATCTTCCACCATGACATTGCCACCTTCATATGGCTCGTGATGGTAATGCGATCCTCGAAGGTTCCTCTGGCCTGGACCCACTGCTCGTCCAGTTGTTCCTGCAAAGGCCTCATTCGAAGCCGACAGTTTGGTACCAGTGGGATGCAGGATGACATCATCCCCAACATGGATTTGTATATCCTCACGGAAGTGGACCTTTTTGCTTGAAGTGATGCCGTTAGCCTCATGATCTTTTCCATTCGTTCTTCGGAAGGATAGGCTTTCCCTGCTCTGGTGCATATCCATGCCCCCAGGAACTGGATGCCCTTGGCCGGAGTCAGCGAGGATTTCTCTAAGTTGGTCCTCAGGCCCAATCGCTGAAACAGCCGGATGCAGCTCTGAAGAGATGTTGCTGCGTCCCTGAAAGATGGACCTGTCACCAACCAGTCGTCCAGATATGGGCAAATGTAATGCCCTTGCAGTCGTAAATGGGCCGCCACCGGGGCCATGCATTTGGTGAATACCCTCGGGGCTGACTTGAGTCCGAATGGCAGGACCTTGAACTGGAAGTGGCGACTCTCCACGACAAATCTGAGATACTTCCTGTGCTTCCGAAGAATGGGAATATGGAAGTACGCATCCATGAGATCTAAGGACGCCATGTAGTCGTTTTCTTTTATCAGTAGTAGGATTTCTTGTAACGATAACATTCTGAAGGGTATCTTTTTTATGTACTGATTTAGATCCCTTAAGTCCAATACCTGTCTCCATTTCCGGGTTTGTTTCTTTTTGATGAGGAAGAAATGAGAGTAAAAGCCTCTCCCTCTGAGATGTTGCGGCACTTCCTCTATGGCTCCCTTTTGCAGAAGCGAGTGAACTTCCTTCTGCATTTCCTGGCGATGTTTGTTGAGCCTGAGTACTGGGGGGTGATCCGGAGGTATTTCCACAAATTCCAGAATGTGGCCCCTGCTTATGACATCTAAAACCCATTTGTCCGATGTTATGACATCCAGTTGGTGTAATATTGAGACAGATAGTGGTCTTTGTCCGGGATCTGTTGTGTGGGGAGCGCCGGCCTGAAATCATTGACGTCTATTAGACTGCTGAGGTTTCCCCCTGGTGTTAGATTTGCCTCTGGACTGTTGTTGGTAAGAGGAGTTGGAGGACCTGAATTGGTTGTTAGTATTATACTGTCGATATCCTTGTTGATTATACGGCTGATATCGGTTGGACTGAAAAGAGGATCTTTGATTAAATTGACCTCTTGTACCCCTCTTCCGAAAGGACTGAAACCTTCCTTGCTGAAGAGATCCTAGCGCTCTAGCTGTATCCGTGTCCGACTTTATGCCTTGCAACGCCTCATCGATATGCTTCCCAAATAAGTTTTCACCGTCAAAAGGCATATCGACAATTTTCGCCTGCACCTCTGGACGAAAAGAAGTCGCCTTGAGCCAGCCCTGCCTGCGAAGCGAAACCGCTCCAGCCATCTGCCTGAAGGCCATAGACGAGACATCCATGGCGATGTCGATAGATTCGGCAGCAGATTTAGCTCCTTCCTTAAGTATGGCTGCCGCTTCCTCCTTTCTATCCTCTGGGAGTGCAGAAAGTATGGGTGCAATATCAGACCACATTTGTCTGTTGTAGCGTCCAATCAGTGCCATAGCATTTGCAGCTTTAATGGTAGAGGCAGCCATGACCGCAAACCTCTTACCTGCCCCATCCATTCTCCTTCCTTCTTTGTCTGGTGGCACTAGGGAAGTAGCCACCGGGTTCTTTGAATTTCTTTGCGCCGCCTGCGTCACAACTGATTCTGGCCTGGGGTGCCCAATGAGGCAGGCTGCTGTGGACTCTGGAGCTCTGTATTTTTTGTCAATGCGGGGAACTGAAACCGCTATAGACGCAGGTGTTTTCAGAATCTTCAGTCCCTCCTCCCAGATGTGAGGGATAATCGGAATTGAGCGAAGCGACCTCTTGTTATCTTTGAAATCGTACAAGAAACAATCCGTCTCTTGTACCTCCACATCCAGACTGAATCTTTTGGCCGCCCTTTCCATGAGATCGTGAAAGCCTCCGATGTCTTGAGGAGGGGAGGTAGATTTGAGTGGGTCAGGCGATGCAGCCGATGGTAAAACGTATTCGTCCCATTCCTGCCCCGAAGCATCATGAACGAGTTCTCCTTCTTCGGGCTGTTCATCCTCGTCGGATTCCGTTAGGTCGTCCCTTATATTAACAACCTGCGGCGATCTCACCCCTTGTTCTTGGGAAGCAGGTGCTTCAGGTGTCTGCGAGGAAGGCGTCTGCCTAGCTGGTTGCGAGGAATTCGCCTCTGGGAAGCGACGGTAGTAGTCGTTTAACATCAACCTAAGATCAGAGACAAGGGTGATGGGTATAGAAATCGTCTCTTGACGTTCCTCCTCCCTTGAGTCCTCATGCTGCTCCTCCTCCTCTTCATCGTAATCACCAGATTCCTGAAATGACTCATATCTGGAAGATTGTGGTCTGTCCTTGAAGGAATAAACCTCCTCCTCATCCGTGTCTTGGCTCTTTATCTGAAGCTGAGAAGGACTGTAGGCGGCACCTGAGGACTCCTCGCCATCTGAGTCTTGCTCCAGCAATGAGGATGGCGGCAAAGGAGAAATCTTTGTCCATGAGGTGAACTCTGCAGCTTCACTGATGGTAGACGAACCTCTTGTCGACTGAAACGACCGGATCGAGATCATGGTCTTCGACTGCGGTGATTTGAACGCTTTTGCAGATGATAGCACGATTTTCGTCGACGGAACCGTCGTCGACGGAACCATCGTCGACGGAACCATCGTCGACGGAACCATCGTCGACGGAATCTTCGTCGACGGGACCTTCGTCGACGGGACCATCGTCGACGGGACCATCGTCGACGGGACCTTCGTCGACGGGACCTTCGTCGACGGGACCTTCGTCGACGGGGCCCCCGTCGACATCTTCGACGTCGAACCTGTCGTCGACGGAGTCGTCGTGGTTGTCGTCGACGGCCTTTTCGTCGACAGTGAGATTTTACTTGTCGATGTTGTAAATGTAGACGTCGCAGTCGTCGACGTAGCTTTAGATCTTATCGTCGACGAGGCCATAGTCGTCGACGAAGTCGTCGTCGACCGAGCTGAAGTCTTCACCACAGGCTTTGGAGCAGAAGCCAGCGAGCTGGTAGAAGGTGCAGACCCAGGTTCCTTAAGACTGGACTGTTTCTCCAGAGGAGTAATAGGAAGAGATGAGGTTAATTTCTCCTTAGGCTTACTCCTTTTAGACTCCACTCTCTCCACAGAAACAGAAGCCTTTCTTTTCTTGGGAGTTGAATGAGAAGATTCCTCCTCAGAATCTGAGCCTGATGTGGCCTTCTTCTTCTGAAGCCATAACAGTAGTCTAGCCTCTCTGTCTCTTTTAGTTTTGTCAGAAAATTTTCTACAAAGCTTACAGTCTTTCACCAGGTGTTTAGGGTAGAGACAGTAAAGGCAGTCCTCATGTGGGTCCTCAGAGAAAAGTCTGGCCTTCCCACAGGACCTGCATGGCCTGAACAGCCTCTTTTTAGAGCTGTCAGCCATCATGAGAGAAATAAGTACACACAATACCTCAATCTAGTAGACAGGAAACAAGATTCCAAAGGGTCAAAAGTTCACTCAGGAACAGAAAGAAAACTGAGCAGAGCTCAGGGAGACTCCTTATCACACGAAGGCGGTTGGAAATCGGAGGCAGGAAGCTTCTGCTGGGGAGTGTGAGGGCAGGGCAGCAATGCTGATTGGCTGGCTTTTGGTCCAAACAAAGATATGGTTACCAAATAATACAGCCCCTATGGGGATTTTCTATGCAGTTTTTCTTCTCTATGATACTGCTTGGTCATTCTGTTACCGTGAGACTCCCACCATGACGACGGGGAAGATACAAGCATGTGAATCTATGAAAGATGTAATACTGGAGAAGGAGTAGTTCTGAAAAACAAATCTGGCGAGGTCATTTGGGGCCTATGAGAAGAATGTGACATGGTTCTCTCCGCATTTTCCAAAGCATCCTTGGGACTAGAGGAATCGGTGGAAAAGCGTAAGCATACATTTTTGACCAGCCGTCCACACAGCTGAAAGATGTGATCCAGTATTTTTTGATGAAGTTCCCACACGTGGTTGGACGAGACTGACCCGCTCAGGGAGCCCGCTAGAATGTTGGACACTTCCAGAACATGAACTGCTGTTAAAGTTATTTGATGTTGAATCGCCCAGTTCCAAATTTGCTGAGCTTGTAGGGAGAGCAAAGTGGACCTTGTGCCTCCTTGTTTTTACACATAACGCATGCTTGTCGTGTTGTCCATCCGGATCAACACTGAAGCTCCCAGAAGGAGGGTACGAAAAGATTTCAGCACCAGGAATATCGACAATAGTTCCAAGAGGTTTATGTGCCAAGTTTGTTGTTGTGCATCCCATTTTCCCTGGACTGTGAGACCCTGAAGATGCGCGCACGCCCCCCCCCCCCCCCCCCCCCCATCCCTCGAGAGAAGAGTCTGTTGTAAGGATGAAACTTGTCCACTATGAAGTAGCGGCCTGCTGAAAGGTTTGGCATGCGAGTCCACTATAGCTACGCTTTTTGTATCGGAGATGTGATGGTGACTACATCGAAGACCTGTTGCCATGTTTTGTCGATTTCCTCCTATAAGGGTCTCATTTTTAGACAACAGTTGGGGATTAGAGGGATGCATGAAGATAGTGTAGGAAGGTGGATATCTGACTATGGTTGCCCTCAACTTTTTGCCTGGTGTTTTGCTGGTTTTTGACTTAGTTGGCCTGGGATCCTGCTATTCAGGACCCAAGGCATCCTGCTCTCTGTTAAAATGGACTCCATGTACCCTAGGTACATATCTAATTGGATACTGAGTCACCTTATCAGTCCCTGTACAGTGTACCTTAGGTACCCAGGGCATAGGTGTACCCAGGGCCTACCAGGGGCTGCAGCATGTATTATGCCACCCCTGGCTGGCCATCCAAAACTGACACAACTGGCTGCATGACAGCTGGGGCAAGGTGGTGTAATCACCCTTTGCTATAGATATAGTATACCTATATCTAACCCTAAAATGGACACATACACTCCTATCAGTCACTCCTATGGCAGGCCTTATCAATCCTGAAGGCAGAGTGCTTGGAATTATGTGAGATGGTGCTCTGGCATGAGCTGAGCCCGTCTGCAGCTTGCGGAACCAAGTCCTAATAGCTGTTCCATGATAACGCTATACCATATACTCTTAAGTGCATTATAATCCTCGCGGTTAAATGCTAACTCTGGTATAACATTATCAAAACATGTTGAGTAAGGTGTCATACGATTTGGAATACTACCCCCTCGCCAATTCTGGAGACGGGGGTAGCATTTCACCCTTCTAGAGGGACACGACATGTATGTAACTGTGAACCCCGGTTAAAGTTAACTCGAGCCTCAGCATCACAAAATGGATGCTGCCACCACAGACACAAGTCTGACCTCCTGCTGCTGGGAGTCCTTCCAGCGAGGGGGGCTTGGACAAAGGGTTTCCTGCCTTGGGAGGTGCTAGCACCACCCCAGACAGGGTTTTGTGTATTGAGGTAGGGAGGCCTGAAAGGAATGAGACATGCCTGGGGCACACAAGGTGTCCTATGCATACACCGGTTCAAACCAGTTGCTGGGGCATCCCTGCCCCAGCTCTGGCGCGAAACCGGACAAAGGATAGGGGGTGTAGCCACCCCCCTTCCTGGTCCCAACCAGGGGAGGGACCTAGTCAGTAGTGCAGCCCCCTTTAGGAGAATAAAGGTAGGAGCTGGTCCCATTCCAAATTAGATTATCCTGAACTATTCAACAAGAAGAAACTCTGGCCTTCGACGTTCTGCTCCACAGAAGACTGAAGAATCTCCCTTGTGGACAAGGAGTGTCCACCCTGCAACTGCAGGCACGTCAAGCGTCCAGCGGCTTCACTTTGTCGTCTTCCCTCGAGGATCCAGACTTCAGAGCCCGACGAGACCCGGATTCCCAGACCTCTCCGACCTCAACCTACATCTGCAGCAAAGCTGAGACCCGTGGGTGCGACGAGACACGTGGGACCGGCCATCTTGAACGAACCTGCATTTCGCTTCCAGCACGACTCCCGAGGTAAACTCGACCAAGTGCTTTGGGGATTGAGAAGCCCCAGCCCCTGCACCGAAGATCAGCCCTCCAGCATCCCCGAGATCTGCGTGGGGCCCTTCTGCTTGTTTGCTGCTCGACGCGTTGTCTGGTCACTTGCCGGCTGGCTAGTGGCCTCCTAGACGACGAACCCTTGAATCTTCACTGCTGGTCTGGTTGCTCCAGACTGGCCCTTGCTCCCTTTCAAAAGAGGGGTACCCCGGACTCTCCTAGTCCGCACCAGACGTCTTTTCCACTCACCGCGTGGGTTGCCTTTGCCAAGGCCTGTTGACTCCAATCCCGGATCCGACACCGCCGACAGCGAGAGCCTGCGTGGGACAGCTCGTGCCTCCATCCTGGTCGTCGAAGACACCTCCTGGTCCACGTGGCTGCAGAGACAAGCGTCCACTCTTCACCTGATCGCGACGACAGCACCTGGTTCCCTCCTGGTTCCACACCGGTCACTGGCTAGTGACTTTGAACACTGTCCCCTCTGCTTTCAGGTCCTCTTCTTCACCGATCCACCCTTGGAACGCACCGGACATCTTCCTCCTGGTCGCCTGCAGCATCTTTTCTTTCAGGCTCCATTGACTTCAACGCGAGAACCCGACACACTTTGGCACCTATGCACCCGCAGCCCGTGGGTGCGGTAACGAGAGCATTTCGGTGCTCAAGGGTAGTCTAACTGTCCTAGTGTCCAATTCCACAGTCGTTGTCCTAACTAGTCAGGATAGTCCGTACTCCCCTTTTTCTTGAACTGTACTGTCCATAGACGTTGTTACGCATCTCGCATGTGAGTTCACACTCTACACAGGCGTTCCATGGGCCTCCTATTACTTACCTTGAGTTAGGCCTCCTATTACTTACCTTGAGTTAGTGTAGCGTGGTCCCATCGATCCTACAGCCTCTGGACAGCTCCATTCCTCTTTTCGACTTTCACATTCCACTTACTTAGTATATGGTTTGTCGTGCCCCTAGGGAACCATTGTAATTTTGTGCATTGTATTTTTCGTAAGATTGTCATGTGCTTAGCCCTCTGACCTCATAAAGAGTTCAGAGGTGTTGTTATTAATAAATAGACAGTTTATTTTCGTAACAACCTGTGTGGTGTCCTTTGATCTGGTATTCAAGGGGTTATATTGTGGTAAAACAGCTGGCTTCACATGCCAAAAGAGTTTAGCCTAAGACTGCTTTGTCCATGCTACCATTAGGATAGCTGGTCTATAAGGTTGACTTACAACCAATCACCATATGGGTTGTTTGGACTGATACAAGGTGATCACTAGAACTAGTGAGCATCATATATCAGGCCAACTTCTCACAGATAGCATTCCCAGAAGTGACTAACTGTCGAACAGAAACGGACTTTCTAGCACTTAGAAGAGAAGCCAGTTTGGAAATAAGTTGCCGTCTTTTGTTTGATACATACGCCTTTGCCGTTTGAGTATTTATCATGGCTCCCAAGAACGTCCGCACTTGAGAGGGGTTGAAGTGAGACTTCTCCAGATTTATGGACAGGCTCAGTGACAGAGAGAGACGGCATATTTGAGTGTGTCTGGTTGCAACTGTAAACGACTGCGCCTTTATGAGGCAGTCGTCGAGGTAGGGAAATATTTGTACGCCCGCTTGACGAAGGTGTGCTGCCACCAGTGCCAAGACTTGGTGAATACTCGGGGCGCAGAGCGGAGACCAAAGGGGAGGACTTTGAATTGAAAGTCTGCCAGCCACTCTGAAGCGCTGGAATTTCCTGTGTCTGGGTTGGATGGGGACATGAAAATAGGCATCTTGAAGGTCCAGTGATGTCATGTAATCCCCTCGAGATAGTAATTGAAGTACTTCTTGGAGAGAACATCCAAAACGATTGTTTTTTGAGGAACTTGTTGAGGGAGCGAAGGTCAAGGATGGGGCGCCAATCCCCTGATTTTTTACTTGATGAGGAAGAACCTTGAATTGAAACCTGTCCCCTTTATAAGTTTGGAACCACTTCGATCGCTCCTTTTTTTAACATGACTTTTGATTTGGCGTAAAAGTTCCTTCAGATGGGCAGGAGGAGGACCTCTGGGAGGAGAATTTGGGGGAAATTATACAAACTCTACGGTGTGTCCTCTGGACACTATGTGCAAAACCCAACGATCTGTAGTAATGGCAGACCAGTTTGAGAAGAAATGGTAGATTAGCTCTTCAACTTTGGTTGGGTTGATGGGTAGAGTGGTCGGCAGGTGGCGGTTGTCACTGCTTTTTTTGAAGAATCTCTGCCTATGTAGGAAGATTTTCCTCTGTACTGCTTATAAGAGGCAGCTGGTGGCGGACGGTAAGACTGCTGTTACTGGGAAGAAGAGTAAGGCTGTTGTCCATGATAAGACTGGTACTGCCTGTTCTGATTGTAGCCACCTCGAAAGGAGTAGGAGGAACCACGACCCCTTGCAGCACAAAAAGGCTGCTTCTTAAATTGTAAAGTGCCCAGAGCACTATATCACAATGTGTGGGCAGGTCAGTTTCTTCTCTGTATGTCATTTGAAAAGGCTAGATACATTAGAAAGTGTGGGCGGGTCAGTTTCTTCACTATGTAAAACTGGCTAGGGCTGGCCGATTCACTTGAAGTGGGCTCCTGGGTCAGCCCACTAGAGCAGGGCTGTAGTCTGAATTTCCTGACACCCCGTCCACTGTCACTCCACCACTGGCCTCTTCATAAACATGCTGTGTCAGCATTATGAGTCAAGTCGAATGGGGCAGAGACTGCAGACACATGATAAATGATTAATTGGGTTCAGAAGTATCTAGCAACACCCAATTTCAGTTCCTACTTAGGACATATTGTATCCCCACTGCGGTGTTGTCATAAAGTGCTCATGCAATCAGACCACTTCAGAGCATAACAAAAACATGGTTAGCTTGCTCGTGTTTTTTATATGTATCAAATTTCAAATAACCTCATAGGTCATCCACAACAAACTTGAAACAAGCTTAAAGTGGGTACATAATTAAACGATCTGCATTTCTTGAGGTTTAAATGCAGTGCAGATATGTACATTTCATATTCATACCTATATAAAAGGATTACTTAGATGATAAACCCAAACCCTAGTCTGTAAACGTACACTGATGTACTGCCTAAATAATTTATTAGTTTGCACACAGAGAAAAACGTAGACTGATGTGTACCAATCCTTAGATAGAACATATACTTCGCAAAGTTTTAATCTGTTTCAACTATAAAATAGGACCAGTCCCATAGGTGAGGGAGGGAGTCGTCCTGTGTTGTCCTCATTTCTCACTGGTCCTCAGAACTGCTGCCTGAACTTGTTACCGGACACGTCTTGAGAAGATCACTTAAACTTGGTGATGGAAGAGAAGCAGTGTTTTTGCACAGGGCTGACTTAGCAAGGATCCCTAGCCCCCAAAGCTGAGATTAGACTTTCCAGAAACTCAGAGGCAAAGATTACCAATAAGCTTTCGTGGTGGTCAGACACTGGAACATGACACACAGAGGACCCAAACTGCTGTGACTGCAGGAATTGCGCAGGTGTACAGTGATGGCTCTAGAAGGTGATGCACCCAAGGAATGTCTGCTAGGATGATGCACATCATTACAGTAACTCGTATAAGAAAATTAAGTGATATGATTTAAAGCTCTCCACACCAGTGGAGTCAAGCTATCCTGGCTGATGACGGCTGATAGCCAGAAACCGGTCCTAGGATGCTTGATTCCAGTCCAGGGAAGACATGGCTTGGCAGTTCGGGCTGGACTGTTCCCATGAGGCACAGGGTCAAGGCTGATTTGCATATGGCCATGTCTGAACAGGGGTGGTGTGGAGTGCAAAAAAACGATGGATTTAGGCCCAGATCTCTGTACTGGGGTGAATGTATGACATTGTTCTGCATTCTGTCCATCAACTGTTGTTTTTGCATGATTTAAAGCTTTTACATGGATTATCTTTACCCTTTCCCAACCCAGTTTGTCAGCATGCAAACCGTCTTCCCTGCATTTAACATGTACATTCTGTTCAACACTGCAAATGGGGGACCTTGGGACAGACAAAAACATCAAACAGGACTTCTGCAGTCTCCTCACCTATCTCCAGAAACCGAGATCATGTGCTTGCAGTCATTTGTGAATTTCATTCCTGTTACAATCTCTAAAAATTAAAAAAAACAAAAAACAGTTTAGAGTTCGACCAAAACAAACGATTTCACAAATTAAAATTGCCCTCAGGGTAGTACAGCAGAATTAATAGGCATGATTCATACCTACAAAAAAAGGGAAAAAAAAGACTGACCAACAAAAGAAAAAACAGGACAAATTTACGTTTGCATCAGCTAAACGTCCCAGTTATTGGACGCTGTATATTTATTTTTCCAACGGAAGCGTGCTTATTGTGTTGGGTGTAGTTAAAGTTGAAACATTGTTACTTTTACAGGGCACTCAGGGTAGTTAGGAGAGTCAAACATTTCTGGCACTTGGTAAAACACAGATATAGCTAACTGAAGTTAAACCGACCAGGACGAATACACAGGATCCGTTCCAGTGCACAGTAAGAAAACTTTATGGAAGGGTGCTAGCGAGGTTCAGCTGCTGAAGATAGTTAAAGGCCATGAAGAGCGCAAGGGGTGTGGGGGTATTGCTTAACCTTCTCCCTTATAAATGGAGGAAGTTAATATAAATCCAGTACTAATAGTTAATAGTATCCCTTAGGAGTAAGTAGAAGCATACGGTCACTGAACAAGTCATTTCAATGGGTCGTCATAATGCTTTACAATGCAGAAAATACATTGATAAATACACAAAACCAGCTAATGACATTAGCACTGGAGAATTTATATAGACGGGGAATCCAATCTATCTGTACTGATGGGTACTTTGTGTGCCCCTGGGGTGTTGTGCGTACAGTAGAAGTAGCATGGCCATTACAAACCTATTCATAAGTACGGAGGGCCCAAGTTCCCAAAAAGCATTACAAACCAACGTGGTCCATCTTCAATGGATTACGCATGCCAAAATGAATATGCTGCTGCCAGACTTTGACCAGTAGCATTGGGTACTAGGGAGTGTCTCAGCGAGGGTCAAAGGGGCTACTCCACTGGAAGATTCCCTGTACATTACACACAACACTATAAAGACTGGGCCTCATAGGTCTAGGTGCTCTGCCCACAAGTAGAACATTGAGCACCTAAAGATGTGACACACAAACCTGAAATGAGTCATCACAAGGATTGGTCGGGACTTACCAGAGTGACCAAACATTGTGGCCACACACTCGCCAGAGTAGAAGTCAAAGACGGAGAGGTTTTTGTCTGAGCAGCTGGTGGCAAGATATAGGCCCGAGGGGTCAGCCTGAACCTGGAAAAGCAGATGTAAACCAGCCTTAAGGTACAGCACTGCTCTCGTGAAATGAGAACATAAAATCTACATCATTTAGCCAATACGACAGACATTACATTAGCAGTCAATTGCATATCAATGAGCAGCAGTTCAATGTGAAACCTGACTTCCATTAGACTTCATGGAGGTGAGCACAATTTGCAACCAAATGAACAAGTTACTTACCTTCGGTGTTAATCTACCTACGGATTCCTCTGCTCTTGAATCCACCCAGGCGCCACCCTGGATATGGAAACTGAGACAGGTGTTACAATGCTAAATATTGCCATGGGTGGGTCCAACGCAATGCTTAATTCAGAGGTCTTTAAACCCCCCAAGCAAAATATTTTCAAGTCGCCCCCCCCCTCCAAAACTTTATGGCAGTACTTGGGAAGCAGAAATATCGGTGCAGAATGCAGGGGGTGGCATTACCATTTCGAGAGTACAATTTTCTGTAGCTGACATCCACACTAAATGTGACCCTTTTAAAAGAGCAAATATATCAAATAATGACAACTCCTGATACTTATGGTGTTGTGAGCCCTTCACACTCCTGAAACCCAATTCAACTGCACCTGTTGCACTAATGATAGCTGCAGCCCTGGGTAGCAGACTGAGTGCTCTGCCTCTTTCACCTCTTCCTCATCATCCATGGCCATCAGTCCAATCTTGGAACAGATTGCTGTCCTTTTCAGAATAAAATGAGTTCTGGCGTGTTGCCACCACTTTGCAGCAAAGGTGCCCTCACCTCTAATGCTCAGAAGAAAAGAGAGCCCCCGATCCTCTTTTATAGATAATTGTTATGCAGTGGGTTGCTCACTTGCTTGGCCCGAGTGCAACTGCACCTGCTTCAGTAATAAGATCAACTGCCTAGTGAAGTGGTGGTCTTCTACTGAAAGAAAAAAAAGAAAATCGGCCTCCGCCTTGCAACTTTTCCTGCTTTGTCATCTCTCTGAGGCTTAAGCCAAGGTGTCTTCCTGGATTACATTTTCCCTTTCACCCGAACCATTGGTCCGAGGAACAAAGCAACACTGATACAACAATGGTGCACTGCACCCCACCATAATCAAGAATAGACAGTAAAACAATACTAATTGGGGTTGGACGCCGAATAAACCTAGGCCGCTGTGCCACTGCATCTGTGGCACAAATGATACCTAATACTCTGCCCACACTATCCACTGGTCCATCCCTCCTAGATATGAGGTGCAAAGTGGTTTGTCTGTACCTTTGTGTAAAAAAGACAGAAAGAAAGTGGGAATAATCCCACATATTGCCGCCTGTTAATTTAGACCTGTTCCCTGCTACCAAGGGTAAGAAGGGCCCTAATGCCAACAAGGAAAAAAGGGGAGTCCATCCATTATTTTGCTAGTAACAGACAAAATTGGGGTGCACTGCCCTAGAGCCACTGCAGCTGCTGAACTAATGGTAGTGATGGCCATTTAAAATCCACATGCCACATGATCCACCATCTGCTGCATTTTCTACAGATTTTAACAAACAAATGTGCAAACAAAAATGTGTTTCTAGCTCGAACGTATCAAATGTTACTAAAAAGGCAACACCACACGAAGCCACGCGGTCTACCGACCCCCCCCCCAGTTCAGCGACTCCATCGCCGACTTGATCAGCATGCATGCCCTCACCGCCACAGACTACATCCTCCTCGGAGACCTGAACTTTCACCTTGAGAACAACAACGACAACAACTCCACAACCCTGATCAATAACCTCACCAACCTCGGACTGAAGCAACTCGTCACAACGCCCACCCACTCCGACGGCCTAACGCTCGACCCAGTCTTCTCCTCAGGCCCGTACGTCTCCATCAGCCACACCACCGAACTCCTCTGGACCGACCACCGCTGCATCCACTTCGCCTTCCAGAAACCCACCACACACCACCGCTCCCAACAGATCCCCCCCGCAGCTGCTGGAGCAAAATCACCGAAGACCAACTACACGCAAACCTCGCTCTCAGCTCACCCACCGAACCCTTCAACACCGACGAGGCTGCCCACAGCCTCAGACGCTGGATCAAGGACTGCGCCAACACCCTCGCCCGTTGAAGAACCCCCCCCCCCCCCCCCCACAGAGACACCAGCAAGAGGGCCAGCTGGTACACCCCAGAACTCCTAGCCTCCAAGCAAGCCTGCCGGAAACTAGAGAAGAAATGGCACAGTGAACAAACTCCGGACAGCCACGCAGCACACAAGGACGCCATCCTCAACCACCACCACCTCATCAGGGCGGCCAAGAGGACCTCCTTCAAAGACCGCCTCGACAACAACGCACACAATAGAAAGGAGCTCTTCAACATCGTGAAGGAACTCTCCAACCCCAGCTCCAACACCGACATCCCGCCGTCGCAAGCCCAGTGTGACTCCCTCGCCACCTTCTTCCACCGCAAGATAGCAGACATCCACGACAGCTTCAACATCCAGACAGCCCCAAAAGACAGCAACACAACAGACCCTCTGTACACCATCGACCACGACCCCCTGCTAGCCTGGGCCAGCGTGAGCATCGATGACACCATCAAGACCATGCGCTCAATCTACTCCGGCTCTCCGTCGGACCAATTCCCGCACCACGTCTTCAACAGAGCAAGCAGCTCCATCGCACCTCACTTGCGCAACGTCATCAATCTCTCCCTCGAGACCGCAACCTTCCCAGAGATCTGGAAACACACCGAGATCAACGCCCTACTCAAAAAACCTAAGGCAGACCCAAGAGACCTCAAAAACTTTTGGCCCATCTCTCTGCTCCCCTTCCCGGCCAAGGTCATCGAGAAAACCGTCAGACAGCTAACCCGATACCTCGAAGAAAACAGAATCCTGGACCCTTCCCAGTCAGGGTTCCGCAGTAACCACAGCACCGAGACTGCCCTCATCGCCGCCACCGACATCAGGACCCTGCTGAACAACGGTGAGACCGCAGCACTCATCCTCCTAGACCTCTCTGCCCCCTTCGACACTGTCTGCCACCGCACACTACGCGCACGCCTCCACGCCGCAGGGATCCGAGACAAGGCTCTCGATTGGACCACCGCCTCCTTCCTCTCCGGCAGAATTCAGAGTGTCTGCCTTCCCCCATTCCGTTCCAAAGCCTCCGAGATCATCTGCGGCGTACCCCAGGGATCCTCCCTCAACCCGACGCAGTTTAACATTTACATGGCCCCGCTCGCACACGTAGCCCGACCTCAAACATAATCTCCTATGCCGACGACACTCAGCTGATCCTCTCCCTCAAGAAGGACCCCATCACAGCCAAAGCCAACCTCCACGAAAGAATGAAGGCCGCCGCCGACTGGATGAAGACCAGCCGTCTGAAGCTGAACTCGGAGAAAGACTGAGGTCCTCATCCTCGGCTCCAACCCTTCAGCCTGGGACGACTCCTGGTGGCCGACAGCACTGGGGGCATCCCCGACACCCACCGACCACGCACACAACCTGGGAATCATCCTCGACTCAACGCTCTCAATGACCAAGCAAGTCAACGCAGCCTCCTCCACCTGCTTCAACACCCTCCGCAAGTTCTACAGATGGATCCCGACAGATACAAGAAACACAGTCACCCAGGCCCTCGTCAGCAGCAGACTTGACTACGGAAACGCCCTCTACGCGGGAGCCCCGACCAAGCTCAAACTACTACAACGCAACCAAAATGCCTCGGCACGACTGATCCTCA
The DNA here is from genome assembly GCF_964261635.1 of Lissotriton helveticus. Taxonomy (NCBI): domain Eukaryota; kingdom Metazoa; phylum Chordata; class Amphibia; order Caudata; family Salamandridae; genus Lissotriton; species Lissotriton helveticus. The sequence continues at coordinate 139,892,673 of NC_136070.1, forward strand.
ACGTACCACGCCACAGCCACATCGCCCCCCCCCCCCACCTGAGAAACCTGCACTGGCTCCCAGTCAACAAGAGGATATCCTTCAAGCTCCTCACCCACGCACACAAGGCACGCCACAACACTGTGCCAACCTACCTCAGACGGCTCTCCTTCTACATCCCCAACCGCCAGCTACGCTCCGCCAACCTCTCACTCGCCACCGTCCCACGCAGCCGAAGAACAACCACCGGTGGGAGATCCTTCGCCGCCAAGACATGGAACACCCTCCCACTGAGCCTACAACAGACCCAAGACCTGCTGACCTTCAGGAGGATACTCAAGACCAGGCTGTTCGATCAGTAGCGGTACCCCCCCTGCCTGCCTCCCTCCCCCCTCAGTGCCTTGAGACCCTCGCGGGTATGTAGTGCGCTTTACAAATGATTGAGTGGAAGGCCCATTAAAAAGGTTGACAATCAGCCTTCTGTTGCTTATTGCTGAATGTGGGTGTTAATCTGGCACTAATAGGGTGAAAGAAATGCGTTACTTACCTGTAACTGCAGTTATCCAGTATTAGTGTCTTTCATAGATTCACATGCCTGAATCATTCCCCGTCGTCGAGACGGGAGCCTCCGGTATATAAAAAAGTAATGTCCTATAGACATACATAGAAAAGAATAGGCCTAAAGGTATCACCTTAGTGTCCTATCCACGTCCTTTTGTAAAAAGGACCAAAACAGAGTAGGCCCAAGGGTCCCACCCTAGTGGCCTATCTGTGTCCTTTTGTAAAAAGGACCAAAGTAAAGAAACCAACCAATCAGCTACCACCTCCTTCTAGAACCTTCCTGTCAGGAGCCCAAGTCTCTCAGATTTTCGTACGCACCAAGCTAGTTAGGCGTAAACTTGTTAGAGAGATAGGTGAGTCCTTCCAGGGGAGGCGGGAGGGTGCATGTGAATCTATGAAAGACACTAATACTGGATAACTGCAGTTACAGGTAAGTAACACATTTCTTATCCAGTATTTGGGTGTCTTTCATAGATTCACATGCCTGAATCAGAGTAGCAAGCAATATATCATGCACATTTTCTTGGTGGATCATCATATAGGAGTCTGAGATAATACATATCACGATACTGCAAACCACCAAAAAGCATGGTCATGTAAATATTAGTAAAAGAATGTGCATACCAGTAAAGGATGGAGGGATGTAAGAAGGCTCACCTCACTGGAATAGATGGCGAAGAACTGCTCGGCCCACTGCTGCATCCTTAATCAGCTCAGTATCCAGGCAATAGTGCCTGGTGAAGGTGTGCGGGGACTTCCAGGTCGCCGCTCTGCAGATGTCCAATACCGGCACTCCAGCAAACAGCGCCGCAGACGTGGACATGGCTCTTGTCGAATGAGCTTTGACTCGTGAGTTCAGAGGCCGGCCGGCCTTGTCGTGACAAAAGGTGATCGCTGAAGAAATCCACCTTGAAATACTTTGTTTCGTCAGGGGCATGCCTTTGCGTGGTCTACTAAAGGCAATAAATAGTTGAGATGACTTTCTGAAGTGTTGTGTCTTGTCGATGTAGAATTTAAGGCATCTCTTTAAATCCAATGAATGCAGAGTCCTCTCGGCTGCAGTGGTGGGATTTGGAAAGAAAGACCTCAATACCACTGGTTCGTTAAGGTGGAAGTCCGAGGGGACTTTCGGAATAAACCGAGGGTTAGTTCGGAGAATGACCCTGTCCTCCCTGAACTGCATAAAAGGATCTTGGATCGAGAGAGCCTGTAACTCACTGACCCGTCTGGCAGATGTTAACGCCAGGAGGAGGGCCCCTTTCCATGAGAGGAATTTGATCTCCGCTTGACAGGTACTAGCACTGCTGCGCACGCGCTGCTGCTGGCGCTTATGTTTTTAAATTGCCCTGATTTTGTATTTATTTTGACTGTTCATTTCTTCACTTTTCCCCTGCTTTTAGCGGGATTTGGCTGGGTTTCGCCCCCCTCCCTCTCACCGCATTTAAAAGATAGCTTCACCGCCGTTTGGCGGGTCCGGGCCCCGAGGGTGGTCCTGTGTGGGCGCCATCTTGCTTTGGGCTCAGTTTTCCAGCTACGGGCGCCATCTTGGAGCGTCCTCGCGCTGGGATTGGTTGGCCTATTTAAGGCGGATCTACCCTTTTGGCAGTCTTGACAGGTACTAGCACTGCTGCGCACGCGCTGCTGCTGGCGCTTATGTTTTTAAATTGCCCTGATTTTGTATTTATTTTGACTGTTCATTTCTTCACTTTTCCCCTGCTTTTAGCGGGATTTGGCTGGGTTTCGCCCCCCTCCCTCTCACCGCATTTAAAAGATAGCTTCACCGCCGTTTGGCGGGTCCGGGCCCCGAGGGTGGTCCTGTGTGGGCGCCATCTTGCTTTGGGCTCAGTTTTCCAGCTACGGGCGCCATCTTGGAGCATCCTCGCGCTGGGATTGGTTGGCCTATTTAAAGCTTTCCTCTCCCGCGCAGCGGGACGCGCAGGTGGGACGCCCTCGCTTAGCCGGAGTCGTGCCAGAGTCCTGCCCGTCTGCGCCCGTCAGCGACGAGGAAGCGCGAGACGTGGCAGGGCTCAACTTTTCTTCGCGGCCACTTCCATCTGACACGCCTTATCAATGCCTACTTACTCCCGGGCAGATTTGATATCTATTGGGAACAGGGCTAGGGTCTGCTCATGTCATCCTGTGGACCCCTTGTCCGGCCCATATGTCTGCGCATGTAAGGGTTGGTCGCTAGAAAGCCCGACTATGATCCGCTCTCTGGAAGGCGTCAACCTGATCAAACGCAATATCAACACAGAACAGGGCCTCCGGATCTGGAGTTTAAATGTGAGGTCACTGGTCAAACATCACCAGTTGATATATGACCTCATTGAAAAAGACGATCCAGATCTTTTTTTACTTACCGAAACCTGGCTTCAGGATTCGGATGCCGCTATTCTGAATCTTGCTTTTCCTCCGAACTATACGATTTTTACGCTAAATCGGACTACCAGAGGAGGTGGCATTGCCATGGCAGTTAAATCTTGCTTTCCTGCTGAATGGAAAGCTCTCGGGCTACCTGCATGTGAAAGTGCCCTCTTCAAGGTTGCTTTCAGTCATCATTTTACGTTCAGCGGTATGCTCATCTATCGCCCACCTGGCAATGATTCTGCCTTCAAGTCCGCTCTTGCCGATATGGTAAGCTCCTTAGTGCTCGACTGTGCGAATTTTAACATCATGGGTGACCTCAATATCCATTTTGACAACAGGTCGTCCACAGCCGTTAACACCTTGCTCGCGGATCTTGAAGCTCTTCAACTGGTTCAGCTTGTCACTCTTCCCACCCACACTGGAGGCCATATTCTTGATCCCTTTTTTTCCACTCTTGTGAGGGTGAAGGTGTCTGACCCGATGTTGATGGGATGGACGGATCACCTGTTGGTGGAAGCCTTTTGTCCTATTCACGATAAGCCATTTAAACCTGTGGATAGGCCCATTCTTAAAAGGCACTGGCACAAGCTCAAACTTCAAGAGTTCTACAGGTTACTGGAGCAGAAACCCCTGAGCGCTTCTTTGAATGTGGATCATGGGTACCAGCTGTTTTGCACGTGGATTTCAGACGCTCTTGACTCTCTTATACCCATGCGCTGGTCGAAAGGTTACTCGAAGGTACCCAGCCCGTGGTATAATGAGTCCCTTGCCGAGCTTAAAAAAACTTGCCGGAGAGGGATTGGAGAAGATCTTATGATCCTGCCCTGAAAACCCTGTACTTTGCCAAACTTAAGTTCTATCATAGGGCAATTTGCAGAACTCGTGCCGCATTTTATGCCCAGGAATTTCTAGCCAGCACCAATCCATCTAAACTAATATTCAAGGTATTGAAAGACCTTATGAATAAAAGAGCTACCTCGGCAGAGATCTGCACAGACTCCCATTGCGAGAATCTGGCAACTTTCTTCTTGGAGAAAGTGCAGAAAATTTACAGAGGTTTTGATCTGTGTCGGCCGGATCCAGAGTTAGTGGACCCTAATCTATTGGGGTATGAGACTTTGACTTTCTTACCTGACTTGTCCACTGAGGCCTTTGATAAACTTAGCCTCAGCGTTAAATCAGGCTCTCCTCTGGACCCGCTGAAGCCAGCTCTTATTAGTACTCTTTCTCCGATGTGCCGAGTTCCCATTCTAAATCTAATCAACATGTCGTTGTCAACTGGAACGATTCCCGCTTTATGGAAGCAGGCGGTAGTGACTCCTATCTTGAAAAAGGCAAATTCTGACCCCCTTTTGCCAGAAAATTATCGCCCCATATCTTTATTGCCTTGGATGGCTAAAGTTACCGAAGCCCATGTTAACTCGATCTTGTCTGAACACATGGCTCGTAATCAGATACTGGACTCCAGCCAGAATGGCTTCCGGCCAAGACACAGTACCGAGACCGCTTTGCTCTATATCATCGAGCATCTACACCTGGTGCTTGACTCCGGACGTACGGCAGCGCTCCTGTTATTAGATCTGAGCGCTGCTTTCGACACTGTGTCCCACCAGATACTGATTCAACGCTTAGAGGAAGCTGGAGTAGCAGGTATTGCCCTCCAGTGGTTTCGATCCTTTCTCTCAGAGCGAACCTTTAAAGTGGCAATACCACCTTGCCAATCCACCATTTATCCCTTGGAACTGGGGGTCCCACAGGGATCCTCGTTGAGCCCCACCTTGTTCAACCTCTACGTGAAACCGCTAGCTGCTGTCGTCAAACAGTGGGGTCTGACGATGACCTCATATGCGGACGATACACAGCTGGCGGTGACACTTAGTGGAGACCCTGAAGTGGAGGCCCCCAGATTCCGAGCTGGACTTGTGGCTGTAGCGAGTTGGCTTCGTACCAATTGCCTTCAGTTGAACGCCACCAAAACTGAGGTGTTGGTCTTGGGGAAACATGCTGAGCTATGGGGAAACCAGTGGTGACCTCCAGAGCTGGGCATTATTCCTATCCCAGCTTCCGAAGTGAAAAACCTAGGAATCTGGCTGGATCCTGCGCTCACCTTCACAGGCCACACGAAGAGGGTTGCAGCCACCTGCTACGGAATCTTGCGTGGCATAAGGCCGGTCTTGAAATATTTTGACCCTCCCACCCGGCAGCTCGTGGTCCAGGCATCAATTCTATCCCGACTGGACTATGGGAGTTTGCTGATGATAGGGGTCAACCAGGCCGAGGCATCTAGGCTCCAAAGGGTTCAAAATGCCGCGGCGCGGGCCATTGTGGGTCTTCCCAGACATTGTTCTGTGTCGGGTACCATCTCGGCCCTACATTGGCTATCGGTCAGACAGCGGATCAAGTTTAAGGTGCTCTGTCTGGCCTTTAAAATTATGAAACTTTCTTCGCCGCCGGCACTTGCCAACCTGCTCATTCCCTATATCCCTCCGAGATCACTAAGATCAGAGGCTCTTCACCTAGCAGTCTGCCCCCGTTTTAAACTTAGCAGAATGGGTGGCCGCTCATACTGGGTGCTTGCTGCAGGACTGTGGAACTCGCTCCCGGTACACATCAGAGCTCTGAATGATTTATCCACCTTTAGGCGGGCTATTAAAAAACTTTCCTGTTCCCCGCTTCCGAGTAGCCGCCCCCCTGTTCTTTCCTTCCCTTTGTGTGTTATGTTATAGTACCTGTCTAGAGCGCCAGGACGCCCCTTGGCTGGGGCATCTGTGCGCTATAAAAATATAATTAACATAACATAACATAACATTATGGATGGGTTCGAAGGGGTGCTTCATTAATTGATGAAGGACCGCATTGAGGTGCCACGACGGAGGGATTGGTCTTGGTCGTGGGAAGGACCTGAAGAGGCCTTTGAGGAATTGTTTTATAAGTCTGTCCGCCCATAGGGATGGACCATTAGAAGTCCTTGTGTATCTGGAGATTGCCGCTAGATGCACTTTGATAGACGCATGTGCGAGGCCCGATTGTGCTAGCTGCAATAGGTACGGCAGCAGTTGCTGTGGAGTGATGTGGAAGGGATGCAAGCCTTTAGCGTCACACCAGGAACAGAACCGCTTCCATTTTAGTGAGTAGTTATATTAGTGCTGTCCGCTCTAGCCTTTGCAAGGACGTCTCTGCAGTCCTGCGGGATGTCTAAGTGGCTGAATTTGCGGTATCCAGGAGCCAAGCTGACAACTTTAGAGATTTCAAATTCGGGTGGAGAACCTGTCCTTGGGACATTGTGAGCAAGGTTGGATGGTGATGCAGGCATAGAGGTGGCCTGGCAGAGAGGCGATGAAGGTCCGTGAACCAGTGCTGCCTCGGCCAGGATGGAGCGATCAGAGTGCAGGGCTCCGACTTCATCTTCCTGAGAACCCTGGGTATCAGTGGAAATGGCGGAAAGGCGTACGCAAATACGTTCCGCCATGCTATGGAAAATGCATTTCCGAGAGTTCCTGGGTGGTGATGCCTGCTTGCGAAGCTTGGGCATCTGGCGTTCTCCCTGGTGGCAAAAAGGTCGATTTGCGGGGTTCCCCACTCCATGAAGATGTGCTCCAGCACTTCCGTGTCCAGCTCCCATTCGTGGGATGGAGACCTCTCTCTGCTCAGGGCATCCGCCAAGACATTGTCTTTCCCCGGGACGTACTCCGCTTTCAGCGTTATTCCATGTTCCAGAAGCCAGTTCCAGACTCTTTGCGATTCTCGAGACAGTGAGAGCGATCGCGTCCCCCCCTGTTTGTTCAGATAGTGCATCGTCGTGGTGTTGTCTGTTCTGACGAGCACTGGGGAGTTTCGAATGCGCGGCAGGAACGCTTGCAGAGCTAGGAAGACCGCTCTTAACTCCAGTAGGTTGATGTGGAGCTTGGTTTCTTGTGTCGTCCACTTGCCGTTGATCTGGAGTTCTTGGAGGACCGCTCCCCAGCCTTCTAGGGATGCGTCCGTCGTTATTACGTGTGGTTCTGCTGGAAGCAGAAACGGTAGTCCTTTCGACAGGTGTTTGGTCGATCTCCACCACTGTAAGTGGTTGACCATTGTCCGAGTGACACGTATGCGGTCCTCGAATGAGCCCGTAGCTTGTGTCCATTGCTTCGTCAGTTCCTCTTGGAGAGGTCGCATTTTGAGGCGGCAATGGGGAATGAGCATGATGCATGAGGACATCATGCCGAGAAGAGACTTGAAGGTGCGGACCGGCAGAGTCTTCCGTGATGCCACTGATGTGACCAGGGAGATGATTTTGAACTTCCGCTCCTGAGAGGGAAAAGCTCTGACCCGTACCGTGTCCAGGGTCGCCCCAAGGAATGTAATGACCTTGTTGGGGTCCAGTGCCGACTTTTCGGGTTGAGGGTCAAACCTAGTCGGTGGAAAATACTCAGACAGGCGTTGGAGGATATGGTTGCGGCTGTCGCAGATGGTGCTTTTACCAGCCAGTCGTCCAGGTATGGGAATACCTGGTGACCCTGTTGACGAAGGAAGGCTGCCACGGGGGAGAGGCATTTGGTAAATATCCGTGGGGCAGATTTGAGGCCAAACGGAAGGACACGAAATTGGTAGTGTCGTCCCGCCACCGCAAACCTGAGGTACTTCCTGTGCCCTTTGAGGATAGGAATATGGTAGTAGGCGTCCTGTAGGTCTAAGGACGTCATGTAGTCCCCTTCCTCCAGGAGACCCAGGATTTCCTGTAGAGTGACCATGCGGAACGATTGTTTCTTTAGGAACATGTTGAGGGCCCTGAGGTCGAGGATTGGCCTCCACTTTTTCCCTTTTTTGTGGATGAGGAAGAAGTGGGAGTAGAAACCTTTCTCTTTGTGGGCCTGTGGAACTTTCTCTATCGCTCCTTTTTGGAGCATGGAAGCGATTTCCTGAAGAAGCAGCCGTAGGTGCCTGTGGGACCGATTGACAGGTGGTGTTGTTGGGGGAATTGAGACAAATTCTAGAGAATGTCCAAAATGTATGAGTTGGAGAACCCACCGATCTGATGTTATCTTTTGCCAATTGTGTAGGAAGTATGTGAGTTTCCCTCCAAGTTTTAAAGAATGCAATGGTGGCTGGACTGGCCATTGAAATAAGTCATTGGCGGTTGCCAGCAGGTCTTTTTTGATTTTTCCCCCTGTAGTTTGACTTGCTGTAGGAAGTCTGACGGCCCTGCTGGTTCTGTCGCGGTTGGAATTGCGATTTGCTCTGGGTGTACGAATAGGAAGACCTATATGAAGACTGTCCCCTTCCTCTGGTGCCACGAAAGGACTGGTTTCGGAATTGCAGAGTTCCAAGAGCTTTGGCAGTGTCCGTGTCCTTTTTAATGGTGGTGAGGGCCTCGTCAATCTTTTCGCCAAAGAGATGTTGGCCGTCATAGGGCATGTCGAGTATTTTTGTTTGCACTTCCTGGCGGAAAGAGGTGGCCTTGAGCCAGCCCTGTCTTCGCAGTACGGCAGCACCTGCCAGCTGCCGGAAACCAGTCATGGCAACATCCATTGCGAAATCAATGAGTTCGGAGGCAGATGTTTGGCCTTCCAAGAGAAGCGAATGAGCCTCCTCCTTTACATCCTCCGGCAGATCGGATAGATAGGGTGCAATGTCTGCCCAGAGTTGAGAGCTATAGAATTTGCCACTTTCACCGTCATGGCCGACGTAGTGGAGAAACGTTTGCCAATTGCATCCAGTTTTCTGCCTTCCTTGTCAGGTGGTGTAGACAGAGGCGAGGCTGGATTGCGCGAGTTTTTCTGCGCCGCTTGGGTTACCACAGAGTCTGCCTTGGGGTGACCTGTGAGGCATGCTGGCGCCGATGATGTAGCCTTGTATTTCTTATCCAGCCTGGGTACAACCACTTGGATGGAAGCTGGCGTTTGCATTAGTTGTTTGCCCTGTTTCCAGATAAAGTCAATAATGGGGATCGACCTTGTCGTCTTTTTAGTGGGCTCCTTAAAATCATAAAGGAAGCATTCAGTCTCCTGAGTTTCCATAGACCTATGGAAACGTTTGGCAGCCTGCTCAACCAGATTATGGAATCCACCAATGTCTGCGGGTGGCGATTCCGAAGACTGTGGTTCAGGAGAGGCCGGAGAATGTGTAACAGTCCTGGTCGACATCTGGGTCCGACTCGTCGTCATGGACCTCGCCTTCTTCTTGATCTCTCTCTTCGTCGTCAGACGAGTGAATGTCTTGTGCCGGCTCCTGGTCTTTACTAAGTACCAGCGGAGGTGGCCTGTGTCGAGACGAAGGAGCAGGTACCTGCAGAGCTGGAAGTGCAGGCGTAGTGTGTTTTTCCGGAAACCGCTCTTTGTAATCTTTTATCAGGAATTGCAGGTCCGAGACAACGGATGCTGGCAGGCACACCATTGGTGTAACTTGTGATTGCACTGGAGTGTGGACTAATTGCTCCATTTGTTCTTCCTCTTCCGGCTCCTCGTCTGTGCTTTGGCACTTAAGCACCAAGTCTGATGGGCTAGTTGCTTGAGTGTAGAACTCTTCATCCGACGCCTCACCCTGTAGCAGGCAGGCTGGAGGCAGTTGTTGCACCTTACTAGGCGACGTAAGGCGTGGTGTAATTGGCCTTTTCGTGATCTTAACGGTGACGTGGGATGTCTGAGGCGGGAAGGCATCCATGGCATGCGAGAGCAGCTCAGACTCTTTCCATGTCCCTGCGGTCGTCGACGCTTGTGTCGACGGCGCCTTCGTAGAAATCACCTTCGTCGACGGTGTCTCCGTCGACGGTGTCGTCGTCGACGCAGCCTTCGTGGACGGCAATGTCACCGCCGTCGACGATCTTCCCCGTCGTCGACGGTTTTCATACCGTCGACGACGGTGTTGTCGTCGTCGACGGCATGCTCCTCGTCGACGGTATGGTCTTCGTCGATGGTGTCGTCGTCGACGTTTTCGCCGTCTATCTCGTCGACGACGGTAGAATCTTCGTGGTCAATGGAGTGACTGGGATAGTAGACGGCACAGGTTTGCTCGCCGAAGATAAAGGTGTTGTCCTCGTCGTCGAGGAGGCGGCCGACGCTGTCGTCGTCGACACTGTCATCGACGAGGAGACAGTTTTGTACGCTGAGGAGACCATCGACGCTGTTGTCGTTGTCAAGGCCAGCGGCTGCTTCCTGGAGACGAAATGCGTTACTTACCTGTAACAGCAGTTATCCAGTATTGGTGTCTTTCATAGATTCACATGCCTGAATCATTCCCCGTCGTCGAGATGGGAGCCCCGGTAATAGAAAAGTAATGTCCTATAGACATACATAGAGAAAAATAGGCCTAAGGGCCTTGCCTTAGTAGCCTATCTATGTCCTTTTGTAAAAAGGACCAAATTTCCAAAGGTAGCCAATCAGCTACCACCTCCCTCTAGAACCTTCCTGCCAGGAGCCTCAGCCTCTCAGATTTTCGTACGCACCAAGCTAGGTAGACGTAACATATGCTCTGTAGTGAGAGATGAGTCCTTCCTGGGGAGGTGGGAGGGTTGCATGTGAATCTATGAAAGACACCAATACTGAATAACTGCTGTTACAGGTAAGTAACGCATTTCTTATCCAGTATTATGGGTGTCTTTCATAGATTCACATGCCTGAATCAGAATAGCAAGCAATACATTATGCACATATGCGATGGAATATAACAGTCTGAGATAATACATATCATGTGACTAGATACCATCAGTAATATAAAGAGTAAAGTAAATAAATGTGCATACCATTGCAGGACGGTGGGAAGTAGGAAGGCTCATCTTACTGGAAGAGATGGCGAAGTACAGCTTGGCCCACAGCTGCATCCTGCATCAGTTCCGTGTCCAGGCAGTAGTGTCTGGTAAAGGTGTGCAGCGATTTCCAGGTGGCCGCTCTGCAGATGTCCAGAATCGGTACACCAGCGAATAGTGCTGCCGATGTGGACACAGCTCTCGTGGAATGTGCTCGGACTGAGGAAAGTAATGGACGTCCGGCTTTGTCATGACAAAATGCAATTGTTGCCGATATCCATCTGGAAATGGATTGTTTGGAGAGTGGCATGCCTTTTCTCGGCCTACTGAAGGCAACGAAAAGTTGTTTGGTCTTTCTGAAAGCTTTCGTTTTGTCGAGGTAAAATTTTAGACATCTCTTAATGTCCAAAGAGTGAAGAGATCTTTCCGCCACTGTGCTTGGGTTCGGGAAGAATGAGCGAAGCACAAGTGGTTCATTGAGATGGAAGTCCGAGGGGACTTTAGGAATGAAACGGGGGTTGGTTCTCAATATGACTCTGTCCTCTCGAAATTGCAAGAAAGGATCCTGTATCGAAAGAGCTTGCAACTCACTGACTCTTCTGGCTGATGTTAAAGCTAAAAGAAGTGCAGTTTTCCAGGAAATGTATTTGATTTCAGCCCTATGGATAGGTTCAAATGGATGTTTCATTAATTGATTGAGTACAATATTCAGATGCCACGTTGGTGGTATTCGTCTTGGTCTAGGGAAAGATCTGTAAAGCCCTTTAAGAAACTGTTTTATCAGTCTGTTGGACCATAGTGAAGGGCCTTTTGAAGACCTTGTGAAGCGTGAGATTGCTGCCAGGTGTACCCTGATGGAAGCATGCGCAAGACCTGTTTGGGCTAGATGCAGGAGATAAGGCAGTATCTGCTCTGGAGTGATCCTGAAAGGGTGTATATTGTTGTCTTTACACCAAATGCAAAATCGTTTCCATTTCAAGGAATAAGTTTTGTTCGTGCTAACTGCTCTTGCTTTAGCTAGGACTTCCTTGCACTCCTGCGGGATGCTTAGGTGACAGAATTCTCGGTACTCAGGAGCCAAGCCGATAATCTGAGAGATTTCAGATTCGGGTGGAGTATCTGGCCTTTGGACATCGAGAGTAGAGAGGGATGTTGAGGCAGTTGGATTGATGGACGGACTGAGAGGCGACGGAGGTCCGCGAACCAATGTTGTCTCGGCCAGTATGGGGCAATGAGAATCAATGTGCAATGTTCCATTTTCATCTTCCGGATGACTCTGCTCATCAGGGGAAATGGCGGAAATGCGTACGCAAACACGTTGCGCCATGCGATGGAAAATGCATTTCCTAATGACCCCTGTTGGGGATGCCAACTTGCGAAGCTGTGGCATTTTTTGTTCTCCTTGGTGGCGAAGAGGTCTATTTGTGGTTTTCCCCATGCCGAGAAGATGTTGTCTAGAACTTGTTGGTTCAGTTCCCATTCGTGGGACATTGACCTCTGTCTGCTGAGAGCGTCTGCTATGACGTTGTCTTTTCCTGGGACATACTCTGATGTTAATGTGATGTTGTTGAGCAGTAGCCAGTTCCAAATTTTTTGTGATTCGCGAGACAGCCTCAGCGAGCGTGTCCCTCCCTGCTTGTTTAAGTAGTGCATTGTGGTCGTGTTGTCCGTCCTCACTAGCACTGCTGAATTTTTGATGCGAGGGAGGAATGCCTGCAGGGAGTGAAGGACTGCACGTAGTTCTAGGAGGTTGATATGCAGAGCCTTCTCTTGCTCCGACCATCTGCCGCTGATTTGTAAGTCTTGAAGGACTGCACCCCATCCTTCGAGAGATGCGTCCGTCGTTATGACGTGTGGAGTTTCTGGTAACAAGAACGTGAGACCTTTGGATAGGTTCTTGAGCTTCATCCACCAACCCAGCGTCTCGGATATTTGTCGAGTGACGACAATGTGATCCTCGAAGGAATCTGTACATTGGGTCCACTGTTTGGTCAGGGCCTCCTGAAGGGGGCGCATTCTGAGCCGACAGTGAGGGATGAGTAGAATGCAGGAAGACATCATCCCTAGAAGAGATTTGAAAATCCTTACTTTGATGGTTGGTTTTAAAGATATTGCGGTAGCTAGAGTCATCAGTTTGTTTTTTCTTTCCAGAGACGGGAAAGCTTTGGAGGAAATGGTGTTTATAGTGGCCCCCAGAAATGTGATTATCCTGGTGGGTTGTAAAGTAGATTTTTAGAAGTTGAGAGTCAAACCTAGGTTCCGGAAAATATCGAGACAGGCGTTGGAAGACAGCTGCGCGTTGGTGAGAGACGGTGCTTTCACCAGCCAGTCGTCCAGGTAGGGGAAGACCTGGTGATTCTGTTGTCTCAGGTAAGCTGCCACAGGAGCCAGGCATTTTGTAAAAATGCGAGGCGCTGATTTGAGGCCAAATGGGAGGACACAAAATTGGTAGTGGAGACCTGCTACTTCGAATCGTAGGAATTTTTTGTGTCGTCTGTGTATTGGGACATGGTAATATGCATCTTGCAGGTCCAAAGATGTTATAAAGTCTCCTTCCTCCAGGGAGCCTAGGATTTCCTGGATAGTCACCATTCGAAACGATTGGCTTTTCAGGAAGGCATTGAGCGCCCTGAGATCTAGAATGGGCCTCTATTTCTTCTTTTTCTGTTGGATTAAAAAGAAGCGGGAATAAAATCCCTTTCCCTTTTGAGCTGATGGGACTCGCTCTATTGCTCCCTTTTTTATCATGGAAGAGATTTCCTTCAGTAACATACGAAGGTGTTTGTGATGATGTTTGTGAGGAGGGGTTAATGGTGGTATGGAGTTGAATTCCAAGGTGTGACCGTGTTGAATCAATTGTAGTACCCACCGATCCGTCGTAATCATTTTCCAATTTTGGAGGAAATGTGTCAGCTTGCCACCAATTTTGAGCGGACAGGATGGTGGGGGGACTGGCTGCGGGAAATGGTCATTGTCTTCCGCCAGGCGTTTTCTTTTGCGATTTGCCCCTGAAGTTCTGTCTCCCGTAGGGGGTCTGACGACTTTGTTGTTGCTGTCGCTGCGGGTATTGTGAGCGATTTTGATTATATGAGTATGTGGATTTGCCTTGATAGGATCCTCTGTATGTGGATTGTCCTCTTCCTCTGTGCCCTCGAAAGGACTGGTTTCTGAATTGTAAAGTCCAGAGGGCCCTTGCAGTATCGGTGTCTTTCTTAATCGTCTGCAAGGCTTCATCTATTTTAGCTCCAAATAGTTGTTGTCCGTCATAGGGCATATCTACAACTTTGGTTTGTACCTCTTGCCTGAAGGACGTCGCTTTGAGCCATCCTTGTCTGCGCAAAACTGCGGCGCCTGCAAGCTGTCTGAAGCCTGTCATGGCGACATCGACAGCTGAATCTATGATTTCTGATGCTGACATTTGACCTTCATGAAGGAGTGCCTGGACCTCATTTTTCAAGTCGTCAGGCACGTGCGTGAGATATGGAGCAATATCTTCCCATAGTTGCCTATTGTATCTGCCCAGCAGAGCAATGGCGTTGGCCACTTTGACCGTCATGGCTGACGTTGTGGAGAAGCGTTTGCCTATGCCATCCAATTTCCTGCCCTCCTTGTCTGGTGGTGCTGACAGTGGCGAGGATGGGTTTCTGGAGTTCTTCTGGGCGGCTTGAGTGACGACCGAATCTGGTTTTGGATGTGAATTAAAACAAGTGGCTGCCGTTGACGGAGCTCTGTATTTTTTGTCCAGTCTAGAGACCACTATTGAAACAGATGCAGGAGTTTGCATGAGTTGTAGCCCCTGTTCCCAGATATGTTCTATTATGGGAATGGACCGTGCCTCCTTCCTTATGGGGTCTTTGAAGTCATACAAGAAACAATCCGTTACTTTTGTTTCCATTGCCATGTGAAATCTAGTGGCCGCTCTCTCTATTAAATTGTGGAATCCACCGATATCCACTGGTGGAGAGTCTGATGTGCTGGGTTCCGGTGTGGCCGGAGAATGAGCAACGTAATCCTCATCATCTCTGTTTTGAGAGAGGTCATCTCTAACCTCACCTTCCTCAGGAGGTTCGTCGTCATCATCAGAGGATTGAATGTTGTGAACCTGTTCATTGTCTTGAGGAATAACCAAAGGTGCTGGTCTTGCCCTTGGTGATCTTTGCTGTTTGGAAGATTCTTGAGAATTGTCATGTGAAGGTGTCGCCGACGATTCTGGGAAGCGCTTTTTATAGTCTGTGATCAGGAATTGAAGATCATTAACTATCTCAGCCGGCAATACGATCATTGGAGTGACTTGAGTATGTACCTGAGCCCGAACAGTTTCTTCCGTAAAAATAACATCATCTCCGTCATCGTCAGTACTCTGGCATTTGACATTGAGATCTGACGGGCTAGTAGCTTGTTTGAATTGTTCATCATCAGATTCGTCAGCTTGTAGTATGTGAGAAGGAAGCAGTGATTGAACCCTACTGGGTGATGTCAATTCGGGCGTAATAGGGAGCTTGGTGACCTTTTTTGAAGGAATTAACTCCGCTTTTTTCCATGGCGTCGATGATGTCGTCGTCGACGAGGTCGTCGACGGTGTCGTCGACGGTATCGACGTCGAGTGTCCCTTCGCCGATGAAGCTGTCGTCGACGTGGCGGTCGTCGACGGTGCGGCTGTCGACGATGTCTTCGTCGACGCGATCGGCGACGGTGCCTTCGCCGTCGTCGATGCGGTCGTCGACGGTACTTTTGCCGTCGTCGATGTGGTCGTCGACGGCAGTTTTGTCGTCGGCGGCGTAGTAGCCGTCGACGGTGCATTTGTCGTCGGCGGTGCTCCTACCGTCGTCGGTGTCTTCGTCGACGATGCGGTGGACGTCGACTGAATTCTCGTCGACGATGTCGGTGTTTTCTGTTTTGTCGACGTCGACGTTGATGACGACGGAGATTTGACAAACGATTGCTGTTTTTTAATAAGTACAATCGACGGTATTGGCTTACCCGTCGTCGACGAGTGGGTGGTCGTCGTCGTTGAAGTCAAGGCTGACGATGCCACCGTCGTCGAGACTGTCGTCGTCGATGTGGAAACATAGTTCGTTTTTCTTGAAGAGAATGTCATGGAAGTAGACGACGAGGACTGCGATGGCTTTCTGAAGGTTGCAGCATCCTTCACAGACGTGTCAGATCTTGCCTCAGAAGACTTTGAAGTAGTCTTTTTGTGAGGGACGTCTGGATGGCCAGGGGAAGCCTCCCTTGGCCTTTTTAAGGACAGTTTTGAGGAAACTGAAGCCATTTCACTGCCCTCCGAGGAGAGCACCTCATCATCTCTGGTTTTGAGTCTGTTCAACCAGAGGAGCAGTCTGCCTTCTCTATCCTTAAGTGTTTTGGAAGAGAATGTTCTACATACCCTGCAGTCCTTTACTGTGTGGTCAGGGTAGAGGCAGTAGAGGCAAGTCTCATGCTTGTCGTCGACGTGCAGTCTCTTCTTGCCACAAGAAGAACAAGCTCTGAAGAGTCCTTTTTTCTGTTGTTCAGCCATAGTTGAAATATAATCCAAGTTTTTTGAAGAAAAGTAGAGAATTTGAAGAAACCTGAGGAGAGCTCAGGTGGGGACTCCCTA
This sequence comes from Lissotriton helveticus, assembly GCF_964261635.1. Lineage (NCBI taxonomy): Eukaryota > Metazoa > Chordata > Amphibia > Caudata > Salamandridae > Lissotriton > Lissotriton helveticus. The sequence goes on from NC_136070.1 coordinate 139,908,902, forward strand.
GCACAACGTGCGGTAGAAAATCTGAGAGGCTGAGGCTCCTGGCAGGAAGGTTCTAGAGGGAGGTGGTAGCTGATTGGCTACCTTTGGAAATTTGGTCCTTTTTACAAAAGGACATAGATAGGCTACTAAGGCAAGGCCCTTAGGCCTATTTTTCTCTATGTATGTCTATAGGACATTACTTTTCTATTACCGGGGCTCCCATCTCGACGACGGGGAATGATTCAGGCATGTGAATCTATGAAAGACACCCATAATACTGGATAAAGGAAGATCCTTGCCAGACACGGAGGTTTTGCCCTCTGAGGACTTTTTGGAAGTCTTCCTAGGAGGGGTGTCTGAGGGGCTAGGGGAAGTAACCCTTGGCCTCTTCAAGGAAAAATGCGAAGATCCAGCAACACTCTCACCTTCTGACACCAAGTCATCTGTTCTGGTCTTCAGCCTGTTTAACCAGAGTAGTAGGCGTCCTTCTCGGTCCTTCAGGGTTTTGTTCGAGAAGGTCCTACATATTTTGCAGTCATTGGCTTGATGTTGAGGGTAGAGGCAGTATAAACAAGTTTCATGTTTATCCTCTACATGAAGCCTTTTTTAGCCACAGGAGGAACAGGCTCTAAAGAGACCTTTTTTCTGGCTATCAGCCATAATACTAGAAGTTAAATAAAATTGTTTTTTGTAGAAAGAAGAAAGATTCCTGAGGAGAACTCAGGTGGAGACTCCCTAGCACAACGTGCGGTAGAAAATCTGAGAGACTTGGGCTCCTGACAGGAAGGTTCTAGAAGGAGGTGGTAGCTGATTGGTTGGTTTTCTTTACTTTGGTCCTTTTTACAAAAGGACACAGATAGGCCACCAAGGTGGGACCCTTGGGCCTACTCTGTTTTGGTCCTTTTTACATAAGGACGTGGATAGGACACTAAGGTGATACCTTTAGGCCTATTCTTTTCTATGTATGTCTATAGGACATAACTTTTTTATATACCGGAGGCTCCAGTCTCGACGGCGGGGAATGATTCAGGCATGTGAATCTATGAAAGACACCCAAATACTGGATAAAATGTGTTCACACAGTGTTGTGTAGAATAGATAAAATAATGAAGTAATACTATTACAGAAAGTCTTGTGTTAAGCCGCATGTGTTGGCATTTTTCCGCCGCATAATTAGTCAACCCTGCCATTTAATTTAATTCTTCTTGCCGCATATTTCCAGCAGCCTTGCTTATACAGTGTATAATACAATTTTTAAATAATCACTTGCATATTCACAGTGCTTTGTGTTACATACAAGCTAGGACTTTGCAGCATTATATATACACGTCAGGATTCCATACTGTACCAAGCAGAATTCAGTTGTGTGTGACTCTAGTTTGACAGACAACTGCAGTGATCTGAATTGAGGTTTGATAACATGAAAGAAAGCGTTCACAAGGATTAGTTTAATTTACATTTATTTTTTATTCGTTTATGGTATGCGCTTTATTTTAGATGCAGCTGGCTAAATGTGAAATATCAACAAAATATTTGCAGAAGATGTTGTTCTTTTCTTTTTACCCTCTTTGTCACGTCTTTGACCCGGACTCCATGGCACCAAGAATAACTGTTGCTATGGTTTTATATGCCTCTTAAATGACGAACATAGCCACAAGCCCCTCAGAGGGGGGCGCCCCACAGTGTGACACCTATGGCTTAGTTTGTAAATAAATCAATAGTTGCCAAGGCCTTCGTCAAGAGGACTCCACAAATTGCACCACCCATTGCCACTGCCAGCGCAGTGACTAGTGCAATTGGGCCAAGCAGACGCCTCGGATGTTCCAATTTTGAACACGAAGGTCTGGCCTCATAAGTCAACAACGGATCCAATTCCATCGCCACCCCCTGAATAACCGGACTATCCTTCCCCTTAAGTGATCCTACAGCGGAATTCAAGGTCCGTCACCGGCTGCCCTACCACAGGCTCCTCGTCCCCTGGGACGTCTCTCCCTCCAACCATTAGGTTGTCCTCACGTGGACTCACCGCGCTCCGCAGGTGCTAGCCCCTTGAACCAGTACCAGTGGTCCGGCCCTCTTAGCCGCTTCTCATATTCCACAATCATTGTTCCCCATCACAGTCCTGAACCGGCTCGGACCTCCAAACTCCCCTTACACCTTGGTTCTAGCGCAACTCCCTTACTGGGCTCGCAATTCCAGGCAGTACATTGTCCTGAAGATGATCCATTATTTTTATAGGATCGAAACGCCGTCAACAGTAAATGTAGTTTAAACTGTAGTTCTCCATTGTGCGACATAATTATGTTTTGACTACACGAGAAAAGCTATGATATTAGATCATATGTGTACTGGCTTCTCACAAAAGAAATATTGCCTAATGAACCTTTTTATCCCCTTGTTTGTCCAGTCCTGTCGTATGCTGTGGATACAGGCTTGTGTCCCACTTCATAACTGTTTTGCTGTTATTTTCTTGCATCTTTTTCATTGATTAAATTCAAGGGTCCGGCTGGACACCTTACGTATTATAGCGCATATTGTGGCCTATTAATTATTTGATTGTTATATTCTTCCTTGTCAAGGACCACTGTTTTATGATAATACTAATACCCCTGGTCCTTGCTTACCAAGCGGTTTCCCTTGTTTCTCTAAATAGCGCCGCCCATGACAGTACCTTCATAACGACTAGCACTCTGCTAACAAAAAAGTGTGACAATTTAGGGTATCGCAGGCCCCCAAAGCCTTTAGAAATAGGTTGGGAAGCAGGTATTAGTTGTTTTTAATGAATAATGAATTAATAAACTACTGCTGTTCAGCTCATCTCTAACTTATACAAACAGCACCACCATGTGGCAGCCATCGTAAGTGACGAAGTTTAGCACTGGAAATGAGCGGATCAAATTGAGCACGTGTCTAACACTGACCAGATATATGTCACTGCACCGAACAAGATGCCTTAAGCACACTGATGCCTGTTCCCTATCCTTTTTCACACGACCTTGGGGGCAGAGATAAGGCTGACAAGATTGAAAGAATGTGCAGTGCAAGACTCGACTGGTTCCTTATTAACAAAGGCAGGACCTTTCCTCAGAAAAGAAGGTAAATGGGAACGGTTAGGGGCATGGAGTTACGGTAGCTACCAGAAAGATCTTTACCAAAGGTCAGTAATTTGTTCTTCTGATTGATACTACTACCTGCACGCACATCACATATTGAACCAATGACAAACCAGTATCGCACAGGTACTGGGCCTGAGGAAACAGTTGCACCCTCCTTGAACTGGAAAGCAAGCAACACACCCTGATGGGGACTCGTCAGTCGGGTGTAGCTAAGTACCTGTGGCATAGTGAGAATGGTACCCACGGTTGGGAGCACCCTTGCTACTCTGGACAGTTCATCAAACATACAAAACGTGTGAAGGAATGCCTGCAATAAGTCTAGCCACTGCAATTACGCGGGTCTGCATTTCAACCCATCGTTCTTTTGTGCACTGTGAGAAGTTGGCCTGATGTGCAGTGTTCACTATTCTAGTGATCACTATATATCAGTCCAAACAACCCTTATTGATGATTGGTTGTAAGTCAACCTTATAGACCAGCTATCCTAGTAGCATGGATACGAGCAGTCTAAGGCTAAGACTCTAGAGGGCGTGTTAAGCCAGCTGTTTTACCATCACATTACCCCTTGAACACCCAGTGAAAGGACACCACACAAGTGTTATGAAAATAAACAGTGTATTTATTAGAATCACAACAACCCTGTACTCTTTATGAGGACAGGGTGCTAGGCACACAACAAAACTCTTACGAAAATACTTAAGTTAGCACGTTATACACAAATGCCCGAGGGGCACGAAAAACCATATACTTAAAAAGTGGAATGCGAATTACTAGCAGGTAAGTACCAGTTCTAATAGGCTTTGGAATCGCTAGGACTGGACTAGGGAATCGTTAGATTACTACTAGGAGACCCAGGGGACTCGGGTGCAGAGTGTGCACTCTCACGCGGGATGCGGAACAAAGTCTATGGAGGCTAGTAAAGGCAAAGTTAGTGTTCACGGGCGAACCCGACCTGGTAGGAAGAAAACGACAGTGGATCCTGACCCTAGGATAGTGAGGCTATGCTGGGACACCGAAGTGCCGAAGTTACCTAGCCCAGGGGCTGCAGCTGCATAGGTCTGAAAAGACGTCGGGGATCTCGTTGCCGGACCAGGAGCCTGGAAGAAGGAAGTTGCTGGCAGGCGACCAGTGAAGGAAAGTTCGTTGGATCCAAGCCTGGATCAAGGAAGAAGAAACCTGAAAGCAGAGGGGACCAAGTTCTTGAATCACTAGCCAGTGATTAAGTGGGCACCAGGATGGCACCGGGCGAAGTCACCGCAGTCAGGTGAGTGGGCGCTGCTGGGCTCTGCAGTCTCTCGGACCAGGATGGAGGTGCGAGCTGTCCCACGAAGGTTCTTGCTGTCGACGTCGCTGGACCCAGGATTGGGCAACAAGTCTTGGCAAATGCAAGGCCCACGCGGTGGACCTAAAATGGCGTCTTGAGTGGACCAGGAGGGTCCAGGGTACTTCTCCGATGGAGGGAAGCAAGGGCCAGTCTGGAGCAACCAGACCAGCAGCAGAAATGTCGTCGGGCGTCGTCAGGAAGGCCACAAGCCAGCGGGCTAGTAGCCAAACAACGCGGTGAGCAGTAAAAAGCAGAAGGGCCCCACGCAGATCGTGGAGATGCTGGGGGGCTGCTCTTCGGTGCTGGAGCTGCTCAGGGTGGGGGCTTCTCGGACCCCAAAGCACTCAACAGGAATTCACTCGGCGGGCTTGCTGGAAAGAAGTCGTGCAGTCTCACAGATGGCCGGTCCCTTAAGGTCTCGTCGCACCCACGGTTCTCAGCTGGGCTGTAGAGGTGGGTAGAGGTCAGAGGTGCCAGGGAAGCCGGTTCTCGTCGAGCTGGGCAGTCGGATTCCGGAGGAAGGACTTGCAGCAGACCGCAGTGTTCTTAGATGGTGCCTGCGGATGCAGGGTGACTACTCCTTAGTCACAAGGGAGAAATCTTAGGAAGAAGTCTTGAGTTCCTTTCGCAGAAAGTAGTTTCAGGATTCAAAGATGATCTGATTTGGAAGGGGGCCAGTTCCTACCTTTATCCTGTAAAAAGGGGCTGGCACGCGACTAAGTCCTGCCCTAGGGGTGGGACTAGGAGGGGGGTGGTTACACCCACTTCCTTGGCGGGCTTTTCCCCAGCACAGGGTCTGGAGTGACCCTGGAACTGGTTCCAGCCGGCCTATGCACAGTGAGCACCGGGGTGCCACGTGCAGTCACCTTCCTCTAAAGCCCTGCCTACCTACAATACACAAAACCCTGTCTGGGACGGTGCTGGCACCGCCCCTGGCAGGAAACCCTTTGTCCTTATCTCCTGCTCTGGGAGGACTCCCAGCAGCAGGAGGGCAGACTTGTGTCTCGGTGGCAGCATCCATTTTGTGGAGCTGAGGCTCTGTTTGACTTTAACCGGGGTTAGGGGTTACATACATGTCGTGTCCCTCTAGAAGGGTGGAATGCTAACCCCGTCGCCAGAATTGGCGAGGGGTTAGTATTCCAATTCGTATGACACCTTACTCGACATGTTTTGATAAAGCGATACCAGAGTTGGCATATAACCGCGAGGATTATAATGCACTTAAGAGTATATGGTATGCGATATCATGGAAACGGCTAAGGGATGGATCCCGAAAGCCGCAGACAGGCTCAGCTCATGCCAGAGCACCATCTCACACGATTCCAAGCACTCTGCCTTCAGGATTGTTAAGGCCTGCCATAGGAGTGACTGATAGGAGATCTGTGTGTCCATTTTTAGGGTTAGATATAGGTATACTATATCTAAAGCAAAGGGTGATTACACCACCTTGCCCCAGCTGTCAAGCAGCCAGTTGTGTCAGATTTGGATGGCCAGCCAGGGGTGGCATAATACATGCTGCAGCCCCTGGTAGGCCCTGGGCACACCTATGCCCTGGGTACCTAAGGTACACTGTACAGGGACTGATAAGGTGACTCAGTATCCAATTTAGATATGTACCTAAGGTACATGGAATCCATTTTACAGAGAGAGCAGTAGGCCTGGGGCCCTGAATAGCAGGGTCCCAGGTCAACTAAGTCAGAAAACCAGCAAAACACCAGGCAAAAAGTTTGGGGCAACCATAGTCAGGGCTCTACCTTCCTACATGCACCATGCCATTTCAGTTTTAACACAGCTGTATGCAAATAGGTTTTCGCCCTGCTCCAATTGAAACAGTATCCAGATGTGGGTCCCGTGCTCACTGTGCCACTGGATCTAAGCTACACCCAACTGACGAGCCCCCAACAGGGCAAAGCCGGTCTGGCCTCACCCAACTGATCACCAACCCCACACACAGCGCAGGACACCCACTTAACCCTATCTTCAATGACAGTCAAGTACAGTGATACGACTGAACTCATTTGGAATGACCTCATCATCATCCACTTCACCATCCCATGGTCCCTATGCACAACCACCAGACCCCCCCAACTCTTGTCACCACAGCTTGAATAAAGTGACCGAGACCCAATAGACTGACGCCCTCAACATCACCCAGCCCATCCCCGCAACCAACCTGGAGCAGGTTGTCCAGAACTTCTTTGCCTGATCAACAACTGCGCCAACAGTCACATTCATCAAGCCAGCCAAGACTAGTAGATCCACCAAACAAGCCAGTTGGTATACACCGGAACTCAGGACACCTGCAAGCAACTAGAAAGAAGATGGTGCACCAGCAGAGATCCCACAAACAAAGCCACCTTCAATTCAGCCCTCAGCAAATACCACCAACACCTTAAAGACAAGAAAAGAGGTGCACCGGCAGAAAGTGTCGAAGCAAGGAACTCTTCAGCTCTGTCAATGGGTTCTCTTGCCCAGCAGCCACAGAGAACATGATCTCCTGTTTCCAGGAACTCTGCGATACCCTGGCAGACTATTTTCACAACAGGATATCCACCATTGACAGTATCTTCGGACCTCAACCCACTGACCTCTACAACATCCTCACACCAACAGTAGCTCTCCACAACCACCCACTCACTGCATAGGAACAACTCACCACATAGAACAAGAAGGCCATCATGAATTCCATCCACGTCGGAGCCACCATGGACTCCTGCCTCGACCACTTCTTCAACCTTAGGAGCAATGAAATTCGCTGCAAACTCTCCTCCATTCTCAACGCATCAATCACCACAGCAGCCCTCACAGATGGAAACACAGAGGTCAGATCCCTCTTCAAGAAATCTTTAGCCGACCCCCAGAGAACTAAAGAACTACTGCTCCATCTTACTATTCCCCTTCCGTGCCAAAGTCCTCGAGAAGGACATCAACAGCCAGCTCACCGAACACCGGGAGAAAAATTACCTGCTGGATGCCTCTCAATCCGGTTTCTGCACCAACCACAGCACGTGAATGCCCTGTTCGCTGCCCTACATCTGTACTTCCAGGGTGAGACTGTGGCCCTGATCCTCCTCGACCACTCAGCAACGTTCGATACCTTCTCCCACCACATACTCATCAAGAAACTCCACCACATCGGGCTCCATGGATGTGGCCTCAAATGGATTGCATGCTTCCTCAAAAGACAAACCCACAGAATCCGACTACCACCCTTCACCTCAGAACCAAAGAGCACCATCTACAGAGCCCCTCCAGGATCATCACTCAGCACCACCCTGTTTAACACCTATATGATGCCCCAGGCCAACATAGTCAGAACCCATGACATCTACATTATTTCCTAAGCAGACTACACCCGGCACATCCTCTCACTTTCTGAAGACCCCCTCCACCACCTGCACCAACTTCCACAACTGCATGACGGGCAGTTGATGAAGACCAACTGCCTGAATCTCAGCATTGATATGACGGAAGTGCTGTTTCTTTTTGGGAACACCACATCCCTGAGGAATGACACCTGGTGGCCCTCTGAACTCGGACCCACACCATCAAACCACGCCTGCAACCTTGGCATTATCCAGGACAGCAAACCCACCATGAAACGCCAGATCAACGCAGTCTCCTTTACATGCTTCCACACCCTGCATGCTCCAAAAAATCTTCAGATGGTTCGTGGGCACCAGGGAGACCGTCACTCAAGCCCTAGTTGCAAGCTGGTTGGACAACAGCAATGTGCTCTAAGCAGAAATCACCAACAAACTCCTGAAGAGACTACAGAGGATACAGAACTCAGTAGCCACACTTCTCAACCTCCCCAAACAGACCCAAATCACCCCCCAACGCAGGAACCTCCACTGGCTCCCCAGCCAAAACAGATGCCAATTCAAGATGCTACAAGGCCTTCCACAACCAAGGACCAGCATATATCGACCACAGCCTGAACTTCCACCAATTCTCCAGGCACCTGCGCTCTGCCTCCCTCTCAAATACCCTGCATTCGCTGAAGCTACAGTGGAGGACGATCCTTCTCCTACCTCGCCTCCAAGTCCTTGAACGATCTTCCCTTCTCACCCGGAACTCAGAAAGGGACTCAAAGCCTGGCTCTTCGACTGATCTCAGCAAGAACCTAGAGCCTGGAAACCCGCACGTGTGTTTGGCCCCTTTGTACAAATCAGTTTTTTTTTTTTTGAAGACCTTTATTTGCATCATTAGGATAAACATGTGCGGGCCTACAACCAATCCGGCCGGCCACAAGTCAAAGACGATCAAAGAAATCAAAATAAGCGACACAAGGCCAGTTGGCAGGCAAGCAAACATAATTAAACAATGCTAGAAATGGGATAAGCGGCAATAACGGCCCAATATCAGGATCAATGAGGTCCATTTTATAATAAGGGGACAAGGCTCATGACTGACTCACAAACAAGGGATAACCCAGAAACAGGAATACACCCATGCTGAAACGAAAGGGGGGGGGGGGGTTGGGGGGGGGGGGGGGGGGGAGGATGATGTAAGGGCACGAGTCGATCGCAGCACAAAATAAACGTAAAATATAGTGGGGAAGCATACAAGTGCTACCAAGATCTTATGTCCCCCACCCAATAACACGCTAACAGAGGCAAGGGGAACGGATAAACTGTACGAACCGAACCCACTTCTAACAATACGAGCCTGGGAAAAAAGGGGGGGGGGGAAGGGGAAGGGGGGAAAAATAGGGGGGGAAACAAAGGGGAGGAAACCAAAAAGGGGGGGGGACAGAAAGGGGGGGGAAAGGAAGGAAAAAGAGCAAAACAAAGAAATATAAAAGGAGAAACACAATCGTGCAAGATGGGCGCCACCCCGGGCCAGGCAACCCGCGGCTAATAGGTACAGAAGACAGTGGAGAGCTGGCGAAAAGAAGGGCATGGCAGTCACGACGAAGCATCGAAACCGATAAAAGTGGCATAGCAACAGACCCCAACCCACTCACGAGAAGCGAGGACAGAAGCGGCACCGCTATAAAGGAATAGAAAAGGGCCATAGAACCAAAAGAAAACATCTGAAAGACCCCACCCACCCGTCCCACCCCGCACCCCTGCAGAAGGCTACGGCCTACCCTCCAAACAGCGTGCCTGTCGCCCTAATCCGAAACCCGAAATATAGTGAAAAAAGAAAGTAGAGAAAGAAGACAAAAAGAGGAGGAGAGGAAATACAAAACAAAAATAAATGTGAGGGAGGAGCTAGAGGATATGAACAAACACATTCGGCAGCGACCCTCCCCCGACCAACGAATGAATAAGCATCAAGTCAATACTACATCTTCACATACAGCAAAAATCACAGGGAGGGGGAGGAGGAAGAGATTGTAACGATTCACCGTATCAAGGAGTACATACATCAGTGCAACGGGCAGGTAAACCAGCAAACTATCATGTCGTACAACTCACCCCAAACCCTTCCTAACCACGAAACCAACCCAATAAAGGAGAATGTGGAGCGGACCACCCAGCACAAAATAATCGTAATGTTGTCCAGAGTCACGGCAGTGATATAAATCAGGGAGAGCCTTCGTACGGAGGGAATACAAAAAGGCAATAAAGCAAGCCAATTGTAGTAGCAACGACAGGGCAAGCAAAGGCAAACTGGAGTCCAGATGCGCAATTCGACAATACAAAGGTACCCCTCCAGGACAAAAGTTCGAATCCAACGAAGCGGGATCAAACAGCGGCCCACCATAAGTCCCAGGTAACCGGGAAGGAGCAGATCTCCGCGGCGTGTGGAAGTCCTCGAAATCCAGGCGGTGAGAAGGCAGAGGGTCAAAAGTGACCGGCCCATCAGTCGGCCGAAGAATAACAGCAACTCCTGGCGCAGCCGAAGGGGGCGAAGCAATGGCGGCATCAGGACGATAGGGGTGCATGGAAGAGCGGCGGCCCAAAATGGCGGCGAGCCGCATGGGGTCGGCAGAGGCACCGGGGGCCAAGACAGCGTACAATGACATCAAGGCGTCCAGGACATCTCCGGGCGTGGGCGCTCGAGTACACACCCAGGCCTCCGCACAGTCCAGCCGGTAAGGAGCACCGATGCAGAGCGGAGCATCCCCCGCGTTGTCGGTAGCCATCTTGTGAGTTTCGCCGCCCCACACTCCACCGTGGGCCCCCAAACAGTTCCCAAATGGAGGACTTTACAGACCTCCGGAGGCTCCCAACAACGGCCCCACCGTCACAGGATGGGCGAGCGCCAGACGGGGGGGTCCCCTCCAAACAGTGGCAGGCCCCACAGGCGAGAGCCAGGCGCGGGGTTCAGGGCCGCCGGACAGGACAAAGGCGAAGGGACCCCTTCACACGGTCAGCCCCCAACACATCTCGTCCCCCTCCAGCCGCACAGCCCAGTCGTCGGGGCCGGTTCAGGATCTCCAGGGCACACGCATAACGGTTCCCACCAGTGGCTCACTTTCGCGGCCGGCAATCTCTTCTCCGCCGGTCGGGTCCCGCAGGCGAGGTCCCTGTCTCGGATGCCCGGAGGCCCCAATCTCACCGAGGGCACAGCTGCGGACCCACAGCACACAGGAACTTCCGGACCAGACGGTGAGTAAGAGTGGATCTTTAAATTTCAGATTCTGTATTGAAGTATCGTAGCAGTGCAGGATAGTCGAGGTTAGCCGGAGGGCCGACGGAGCCCAGCTAAAAGGCGGCCATTCCGTCCTCGAGCTAGGCTCCTCCTGTACAAATCAAAGTTGATTGACCGGGTCACTTGCGTTCCAGTTCAGGGAAGATCTGGCCTGTCCCTACTGGAACAGGTTCAATACTGAGAACAAAGAAGGATAATAGTTGGTAGGAAGTGCAAATACAGAACTGGGCATCCCAGCTAGAAATTACTGCTCTGCAACTATTGGCAATTCCAGTCCAAACTACTTAAATACTGTCAAAATGCTAGGCAGCTCCATATCAAGATTCTAAAAGACAAATGAGAGGGATTCTCTAGACAGTTCCTTAAAGCAAAGAACAGGCAATGTCGGATTCATGCTCTAATTCTAGATTACCCTTTTGTGTAGATACAGGAGAGAATTACTATTTTATCTGTAAATATAGTTCCCCGGATTTTTTAGATCCAAAAGGCTGTTTTAACTAATCCATGTCCATATGGCTTGTCCAAGGGGGTAGTTACTGGAACTCTTCAGAAAGGAGAGCTATGGCAGGCGGTAGGCAGAGAACAGGTGCCAAAAGAGATTTGGAAAGGAATGTGGTATACAGACACCAGAGATAGACCCAACACAGAAGGGTGAGGCAAGATAGGGCAGTGGTACGAGGTCTCCAACAAATAATGTAGTAAGACAAATGCAACAGAGAAAGACATCAAACCATTAGCAGACCAATATGAAATGTTTTAAATGTAACGCCAGAGAGAGACATCAAAAAACACCTAGATACACAAGCTCAAGTCATTTTTAAAAATACATTGTATTCCAATGCCAACACCAGTAAAATTAATTCAAACTGATACCCTTTAAGGAAAAGGTCTTGGACTAAATCATTTTTCATATTTGGGTTTGTGCTAGTACTTACCTTTATGAGAGTACCATCTTCACCCTGTGACCCTTTGTACAGTTTCTTCTGCTTCCCACTGCCAATATTAAATAGCCTAAGTAGTAATGAGAGAGACAGGTTAAAAAAATAATAATGTGGGCATTTGCAGCATGCTAAATGAAATTAGTTTGCATGTCCTTGAATTGTGGAAGCAAAATTGAAAACAAGGTTTTAATAAAAAAGGCTCATGCATTCAATGGGAGACTGAGGCATTGCTAACAGCTAAGTTAACTGCAAAGAAAGCCATAATGTAGCCAGATGAAAGACTTTGGATAAAGAACATTTACGAATCAAAAGAGGTGCGCTGAAACAAATGGCATCAGATGAAAAGCACTACATCGCAAAGCCTTCAAATGAGGGTACATTCAAAGATGAACATTGAAAGGCATACTTGTTTTAGTGGGCAGGGAAAAAGTGTGGAGGGCGTGCTTGTCCCAAATGGATCAAAGAGTGTACTTCACGTAAAAACCCAGCTGTAAATGAGCCAACAGTATCACATGCAGTCCTTGGCACATCATCATAATCTAACACTGATGGGATGATAGCGTGGGCCCAAACGCCAAATCTGCTTCGAGCAAGATGTGTTAAGAGAAAACTGGAAATTGAGAGATTACTCTGGAGAGATGGCAGAGAACCAACTAATTAATGCTAAGAAAATAATGAGTGCCAGAAGGGAGAACCACTGATGTAACCATTTGAAAACCACTAACTTGATGAGGTTTGTGAAGGGAAGCCCATCAGAGAAAGAATGCTACAATTATAGGGCTACATTAATAGGTGGTAGAAGAAAATGGGCTGGCTAGCAAGATAATTGAACAGTCGGAGAC